>NW_024070187.1:60951809-60986885 GCF_014754425.2 Oryx dammah
CACAACCTAAGACAGCCAGCCATTCACTCTTCCACCAGCCTATTCCCCTCTGCCCCTTTCTGCTTCAACCTTCACTCTAAGTCTCTAAGCTCAACTTTTCCCATGGGAGAGATGATCACCACAAAGCCTTGGCTTTTAGAACCAAAACCCAAGGTTACAAGTGTTGAGCCACCTATGGATTGTCTGCTCTTTGTCAGAAGCCTACCCTGGTCCAACCCACTGAAGCCAAGGAGGCTGCAGTTCAGAACAATGCCATCAGGCAGCAGGAGCTGTCAAAAGAGATTATTCTTTAGGAAAGAAAAGTGTGGGTGGAGCAGGCAATGAGCCACATCGCCAGCCCACAGCATCATTATCAATGTCCTCACCACAGTCCCAAGCAAAATGCTGAGCACATAATAAACTGACCAACCAATATGGGGGAGGGGTCATTCACTGACTGCCACTATGCCTCTGACAATGTACCAAGCACCTCAATCACTTGGGGCACAGTTTCATCAACTATCAGATGGGACCATCTTCACCAACCTTCAGGAGTGCTGTAAGGTCCTATAGGGCAATCTTTGTAAAAATGCTTTGAAAAATATACATCTCAATCAAAAACAATACTGTTGCCTCTCAGATAAAATCCTCTCATACGGTAGAAGTTTCACATAGTTTTCTGGTCCTTTCTCTTTTCCCATTTCACACGATATGGAATCCAGCAACTGCTATTATTTGAAAGCACAATCCCAACTATTACCACTATACTTTCATACCTTCATGGCTCACTCAAATGATGATTAAGAAAATTCATTCATTATTACCAAAAAGACAACAAATAACAACTGTTGGTGAGGGTGAAGAGAAAAGGGAACCGTCATGCATTTGTTGGGTGGAAATGTAAATTTATGCAGACACTACTGAATACAGTACAGAGGTTCTCCAAAAAATTAAAAATAGAGCTACCATATGATCCAGCAATTTCACTCCTAGGTATTTATCCAAAGAAAACAAAAACACTAATTAGAAAAGATATATGTATCACTGTGTTCATTGCAGCAATTTTTATAATAGCCAAGATATGGAAGCAAGCTAAGTGCAATCAATGGATGAATGAATAAAGACGATGCAGTGTGTGTGTGTGTGTGTATGTGTGTATGAATATTACTCTGTCATAAACAAAGAATGAAATCTTGCCATTTGACAACATGGGTGGATCTAGAGGGTATTATGCTAAGTGAAATAAGTCAGGGAAAGACAAGTGCTGCATGATTTCACCTATATGTGGAATCTATAAAACAAGTGAAGAAACATAACAAAACAGAAACAGTGTCATAAATACACAGAACGAACAGGTGGTTGCCAGTGGGAATTGGTGTGGGGAGGGTAGAGAAATAGGCGATGAAGATTAAAAGGTACAAACTTTCAGTTGCAAAATACATGAGTCTTCTATATGAAATGTACAGTGAGGCAAATATAGTCAATAATTATGCAATAACTTTGTATGTGGACAGAGGGTAACTAGACATTATGCTGATCATTTTGAAATGTTTAGAAATATCAAATCACTATGTTCTGTAACAGAAACTAACATATTCTTATAGGTTAATTATACTTCAAAACAAACTCAGAAAGATGAGATTGGTGGTTACCAGAGGGTGGGTGTGGGGGAGAGGGTGAAGGTAATCAAAAGATACAAATGTCCAGTTATAAGATAAATACTAGGGATGTAATGTACAACATGATAAATATAATTGTTTATATATGAAATGTTAGAAGAGTAAGTCTCAACAGTTTTCATCATAAGGAAAAAATTTTTTTCTGTTTCTTTAATTTTGTATCTATATGAGTTGATGAATGTTGACTAAACTTAATATGGTAATTTTTCATGATGTATGGAAGTCAAATCATTGTCATATATCATAATGCCATATGTCAATTATAGCTCAATAAAACTGGAAGAAAAAATAAGAGAAAATGTATTTCACTCAGAAGTGTAAAAAAAAAGAATGCACACATTTTTCAGGGAGGCCTGGCGTGCTGCGATTCATGGGGTCGCAAAGAGTCGGACACGACTGAGCGACTGAACTGAACTGACATTTAAAGACAGTGTGCATCCTAAAAGGTGCCCTGTATAATTTTCATTACATTACAAATGACAAGAAGTATGTATGAAATTCCTAAGCAGGACACAGGTTTTCTGACTCTTGTGTGGCCTTCTCCCCAGAGACATGCCACTGAGAATTTCCAAAGTGCTGTAATCAGAAAATCAGATCTATGAGGGCCCCACTCTTTGTGACCCATGTACTATAGTCCTCCAGGCTCCTCTGTCCATGAAGTTCTCTGGGCAAGAACACTGCAGTGGGCAGCCATTCCCTTCTCCATGGGATCTTCCTGACCTAGGGACTAAACCCAGGTCTCCTGCATTGCAGGCAGATTCTTTACTGTCACAGCCACCTTGGAAGCCCATTAGAGCCCAGAGGCCCCATTTTTAAAATCAAGGCTCAGAGGAGAAAATAATAAAATGGCCCGTCTCAAACCCCTGCAATCCAATTCTCCTAACTTCTACAGCTTTTTTCCTAAGATCATTTTACCAGTTGCCAAACATTAAAGGGTGGAAGGGGTGGGGGTGAAGGATGGACACTAGTGACCACAGCCAAGTTTTCGAAAACAAGTTACGAGAACCTAAGCCACCCTTTGCAGGATTCAAGTATGGGTTTATGGGAGAGAAAAAAGAAAACAAAGCTCAAGATCTGTACAGTCTTGGCTTCATCATGGACAAAACAAAACAAAAAAATATTTACCAATTGACGGCCATATGCTGGGCAGGATGCTGAGGGCTCCTCAGAGAATGAAGAGTCTCAGCCCTCCAAAGTGTATTTGCCTTTACCCTCGGGCATCTGTTGCTCATTGCGGACAAGTGTAGCCATTCAACAGCTGGCCCTGGGTGGAGCAAAGAAAATAGCTTCCACCTTGCTAAAAAGTCAACTCAGCTGGCCAAAGTGCAGGTATCAGGTAAAAGGAAAAACAAAAACAAAACCTCGGAATGGAGCTGGGTGAGACACCGCTGCAAGAGGCAGAACTGCAGAGACTGTAACGCACAGCACCCGCTGAGCGCCCAACCCCAATCAGGCTCCTCCCGCTCCGAGTGGCGAGGGGCTGCGGATCAAATGATCCTGCATCCTGGGAAAGGCAATTTCAATTCTCGGGGTGTCGTGATGTGGGGGCTGCACAAAGGTGGGCGGCGGGCTGGGGATCAGCAGCCCTAGAATGGAGAAGCAGAGTGGAGACCTAGAGGTTTGTGCGATAGTGGGGAGGGAGGTGGGCAGGGCGAGAGCGCAGAGACCGAACAGTCACGCTGCGGCGTATAAAGAGCCGTGGGGATCCCACCGAGGACACCAATTTCGGGGCTCTGCAGCCGCGAAGGGGACTGCGAGGGCGCCGAAGACAGGGCAGGGAGAAGGGTTCGCCAGGGACCAGGCACAACAGCCAGACATTCCTGGGGAAGGGGTGGGACGGGCATCTCTTCCCCGACATACACAGACACACACTCACACCGCCCCACTCCCGGCTGGCTCCGAGTCGCCTCCGCACCCAGCCCGGCGCTGCGGCAGCCACTTACCCTCGGCGCGGGACCGGATCTCCGACACGGTCCTCCGCATGGTGGGCATCGCAGCAGCCGCCGCAGGTGGGTCCTTAAACCAGACCCTGCACCTGTCACGGCGCCGCGCGGGCGGGGAATCTGCCTTCCCTGCGCCGAGCGATCAGCAGCCGCGCGGGCCCTGCCGGCCACCCAGGGCAGCGCCTCTGCCGGGAGAGGCCCTCGCACACCTGCGGAAGGAGGAAGAGACCACGAAGGTGTCCGCAGAGCTCAGCGAGATCTGCCCGCAGCCGCGCAGGGGGCGGCTCGGCGAGGGGCGGAGCTCGAGCCCCGGCGCTGGCGCCGGGGGAGGGGTCGTCGGGGCGCGCGCTCACTCGCTCCCGCGGCCGCGCGGCGGGGAAGGCGGGAGAGGGGCAGGGTGAGACCTGGCGGAGCCTCTTGTCGCCCCGCCCCGCTTTGGACTGTACCACCTGCGGGGGACGGATAGGGGAGCTGCTGGCTTACTCCACCCCGGGCGCCCTCTTTCCACCCCATGACTTCGGCTCTTCCTGTCCTTCCTCAGTACCTTTCAGATTTTTCCAAGACTTGGCCAAAGAGAAAGGCTGCTCTGGCTCCTTCATCCTTGCAAATCCTCTTCTGCCACCCCATGCTTTTAATAACAGTGGGGTCGCCCGTGGTCCGGAGAGTGGGTTTGGGTCTGAGTCGGCAGGAGAGAGGCCAAAGGGGAGAAAGAGCTTGGGCGCACATGGCTAAGTTCCAGCCTGAGCGTGAAGGGGGTCTGCGTGCTCGCCGCCTGGGTGGAATTCTAGCCTCCTCACAGCCAGCAGCCCTCGCGGCCCGAGTCACACCTGCTCTTTCGTCTGGTTCGCAAGCAACAGGCTCTGAGGCCGGGGTCCCTGGGCGCTGATGGCTCCTCCTCCCTCCGGTGCTCCGGGCCGGCCTGCCAGTGGCCCGGGTGCCTCTCGCTAATGCGTGTTCTGCAGCCTGACAAAGCTCTGGACTTGGCATAAAATCCAACTATTGGGCCAGGTGCTTCAAAAAAGGACTTTTTTGGTTTGAGGGTTTTTTTTTTTTTCAGTCAAACCTTCAGGAAGTTGGGAGCAGTTGTTTTACCCAAAAAAGGGAAGAGGCATCCAAGTATACAATCCATGAGTACATTAAATTTTATTTTGCTCCATATTCTAGAAATCACCGACTCAGTGGACATGAGTTTGAGTAAGCTCCAGGAGATAGTGAAGGACAGGAAAGCCTGGCATGCTGCAGTCTATGGGGTTGCAAATAGACACGACTTAGCAATTGAACAAATCTTAGAAATAATCGTAACCTCATTACCTTTTATTTTGTATACAGAGATCTATATTAACAAGTTATCAAAACAAGTATGATATTTATTGCTGATTTCATCTTTTGGATGTAAGGTTTTGTATAGATCCTGATGAGCAGCTAAAATAGCAAGAAAGGAATAAATTGTTAGAAGCTCCTTGCCCTGTTCCTCTAGCACTGGGTGGAAGAGGGCTTTACATGGAGTGAAAAAAGAAAAAAAGTGAAGTCGCTCAGTCCTGTCCGACTCTTTGCGACCCCATGGGCTGTAGCCTACCAGGCTCTTCTGTCCATGGGATTTTCCAGGCAAGAGTACTGGAGTAGATTGCCGTTTCCTTCTCCAGAGTACTCTGGAAAGGTCTAAACAGAGATATAAGTGATTATTCCCAAGCCTCAAGAAAAAATAAAACTCTGCTAATAGCATCATATCTCCATTTGTGGTATTTTTTCTGCCTCCTGCAGGTAGCATTTGCTAATCAGCCCTACCTTTCATTAATTCTGGATCAGGCAGTCGATGCATATTTATGAAGAACTCACTCTAGTTGGCTCTGATTCAGAGGCTGGGGTTAGAACAAAGAAAATATGATTCCAGTGTTCATGAAACATTGCAGGACTCAAAGGTGTTTTTTTCAGTGATGGTGTTGATCTCCAAGTATGGTCTTCTAAAAGTAAGAAATGAGCACACAGCATTTTTAGGACAGTCATCACTGGCCCTTCTCACTCCTTCCAGGTCCAAGATCTTGTATAAAGGCGACTCCCCCTGGCTCAGTGAACCCAAATCTGAAAAAAATTGAAAAGGTAAGTACAACAAGGGAATAGTTGAAAGAAAGAAAGAAAAATCAGTTCTAGAAGTGAACAGAAACCTGAGAAAAGGCAGTGCTTTTGTGATTACTGATTTAGGTGTAATTTTATATAAAGCCAGAACCAGTTTTTAGTCAAAAATAATGCACAGCAACATAACAGTATTTGATTTATGAGCAATAACCTTTGTAATTCTTGTGGACCACCAAATGAAATTCAGTTCTTATTTGTAAATAAGTTCCAGAGATTACCTCTGTTTTCTGTAGAACAATCTGTTTTATATATGTCTGTGTATGTGTGCTTCCTATTAACAACCCATAAGCAAAGTCGATAATGGAAATAACAGTCTTTCATACAGAGAGGAACATTGCATGACCTGGTCAATAACTTACCGTGTCTTTTCCCAAGTTATGCTATCTCTTTACCCGTAATAGCAAGATTACCCTACCTAACTCATTTCTAAACAACAAGTTGTTTCTGATTACTAGACCTTACACGTGTTTTTATTGGTTCAGAACCCTGATTGAAGTTCAGTATTGTACTGACGGCATATTTGTGTATGTGCATTCAGCCATTCAGTCACGTCCAGCTCTTTGTGACCCCGTGGATTGCAGCGTGACAGGCCTCCCTGTCTCTCACCATTTCCTGGAGTTTGCCTAAGTTCGTGTCCATTGCATTGGTGATGCCATCCAGCCATCTCATCCTCTGTTGTCCCCTTCTCCTGCCTTCAATCTTTCACAGCATCAGGGTCTTTTCAAATGAGTCAGTTCTTCACATCAGGTGGCCAAAATATTGGAGCTTCAGCTTCAGCATCAGTCCTTCCAATGAATTGATTTTCTTTAGGATTGACTGGTTTGATCTCCTTGCTGTCCAAGGGACTCTCAAGAGTCTTCTCCAGCACCACACACAGTTCAAAAGTATCAATTCTTCAGCACTCAGCTTTCTTTATAGTCCAACTCTCACATCTGTACATGACTACTGGAAAAACCATAGCTTTGACTAGACAGACCTTTGTGGTAAAGTAATGTCTCTGCTTTTTAGTATGTGTGTAGGTGATCATAACTTTTCTTCCAAGGAGCAAGCGTCTTTTAATTTCCTGGCTGCAATCACCATTTGCAGTGATTTTAAAACCCAAGAAAAGAAAATCTGTCACTGTTTCCATTGTTTTCCTATCTATTTACCATGAAGTGATGGGACCACATGCCATGATCTTAGTTTTTGAATGTTGAGTTTTAAGCCAGCCTTCACACTCTCCTCTTTTACCTTCAACAAGAGGCTTCTTAGTGCCTCTTCACTTTTTGCCATAAAGGTAGTGTCATCTGCATATCTGAGGTTATTGATATTTTTCCCAGCAATCTTGATTCCAAAATGTGCTTCATCCAGTCTGGCATTTCATATGATATACTCTGCATAAAAGTTAAATAAGCAAAGTGACAGTAGACAGCCTTGACATACTCCTTTCCCAATTTGGATCCAGTCTGTTGTTCTACGTCTGGTACTAACTGTTGCTTCTTGACCTGCATGCAGATTGTTCAGGAGGCAAGTCAGGTGGTGTATTCCCATCTCTTTAAGAATTTTCCACTTTGTTGTGATCCACACAGTCAAAGACTTTGGCGTACTCAATAAAGCAGAAGTAGATGTTTTTCTGAAACTCTCTTGCTTTTCCTTTGATCCAATGGATGTTGTCAATTTGATCTCTGATTCCTCTGCCTTTTCTAAATCCAGCTTGAACATCTGGAATTTCTCCATTCATGTACTGTTCAAGCCTAGTTTGGAGAATTTTGAGCGTTACTTGGCTAGTGTGTGAGATGAATGCAATTGTGCAGTAGTTTGAACATTCTTTGGCATCGCCTTTCTTTGGAATTGGAATGAAACTGGATCTTCAGCTTCAGCATCAGTCCTTGTATTCAGGGTTGATTTCCTTTCAGATTGACTGGTTTGATCTCCTTGCTGCCAAAGGGACTCTCAGGAGTCTTTTCCAGCACCACAGTTTGAAGGCATGAATTCTTTGACGCTCTACCTTCTTTGTAGTTTGCCTCTCACACGGTAATTCACCACTAGGAAGACCATAGCCTTGACTGTGTGGATCTTTGTCAGCAGAGTGATGTCTCTGCTTTTCAACATACTGTCTAGGTTTGTCATAGCTTTCCCACCAAAAAGATGTTCTTAGGAACACCGAGAATTAAGAATTTGCCCTACTTGGGAGGAACTCATAACTAATGAGGCAACAGAGGCATGCTCACTAATTTACTACTTTATAACTTACCTAAAAGTGCTTTGGGAACTCATGGCCTGAAGGTAGTTGGAGATGTTCCTGTGAATCCTGCTTCAGATTGAGAAGGAGAAATGCGAAGTTGAATACAATACTACCATGGAATACAAATGCTGGACAGGGCTGGCTGTTATACTCCAAATCCTTTTGCAAAAATGCAGAATAATTGGGTAAATTAGACTTAACATTTAGATAATTATTTCTTTTTTAGGGTGTTAGTTCTAGAAGGTCTTGTAGGTCTTCACAGAACTGTTCATTTTCAGCTTATTCAGCTTTACTGGTTGGGGCATAGGCTTGGATTACCATGATATTGAATGGTTTGCCTTGGAAATGAACAGAGATCATTCTATTGTTTTTTTGAGATTGCATCCAAGTACTGCATTCTGGAGTCTTTTGTTGATATGATGGCTACTCCATTTCTTCTAAGGGACTCTTGCCCACAGTAGTAGATATAATGGTCATCTGAGTTAAAGTCACCCATTCCAGTCCATTTTAGTTCGCTGATTCCTAAAATGTTGATGATCACTCTTGCCATCTCCTGTTCAACCACTTCCAATTTGCCTTGATTCATGAACCTAACATTCCAGGTTCTATGCAATACTGCTCTTTACAGCGTCAGACTTTGCTTCTATCACCAGTCACATCCATAACTGGGTGTTGTTTTTGCTTTGGCTTCGTCTCGTCATTCTTGGAGAAGACTCTTGAGAGTCCCTTGGACAGCAAGGAGATCCGACCAGTCCATCCTAAAGGAAATCAGTCCTGAATATTCATCGGAAGGACTGATGTTGAAGCTGAAACTCCAATACTTTGGCCGCTTGATGTGAAGAACTGATTTGTTGGAAAATACCCTGATGCTGGGAAAGATTGAAGGAGGGAAAAAGAAGGGGACAACAGAGGATGAGATGGTTGGATGGCATCACTGACTCAATGGACATGAGTTTGAGTAAACGCTGGGAGTTGATGTGGACAGGGAGGCCTTGTGTGCTACAGTCCATGGGGTTGCAAAGAGTCAGACATGACTGAGCGACTGAACTGAATTATTTCTTTACTTTAAAATGGAGGTTAAGATATATCACATAATTCTGTCTAGTCACAAACCACCTGATTATTGTAAGAAAATATCTTGTTACCTTTGGTATATAGTTGATATATTGATTCACTGGATGGTGAAGATATTATTATGGTTAAGATATTATTATATTATTATGGCATGGTTAAGATACTGTGTTAATTGGAATTTATGTTATTGGACTTGTAAGCCCTTTTCCTCAAATCTTCCCATCTTGATTGCTGTTTTTCTGTCACCATCCCTTACATGCACCAATACCCCTCCAATGCACTAATATGTTCTTTAAGCACATCTTTTAAAAATATGTCTTACTTCAAGCCATGTTTCGTCTCCATCTCTGCTGCCTATACAGGCCACCATCATCACGCACTTATAGTAGTCTCCTACTGATTTCCTTGCTTTTACTTGTCACCCATTCATAGTTATTATTTTAAAACAAAAGAATTAAAAATTTAATTCCTTTGAAACACAAATGAGTTTTTGTCATTTCTTCAGACTTCAGTGGCTTCCAATAGCACTTGGAATGAAACTCAGGCCCTTTCTGATCTTGCCCTTGCCTGCCTCTCAGGCTCATCTCCTTCTACCTCTTATTTGGTCATTTGGGCTCAGGTTATTCAGTTCCCACCCCCGCTCCCTCTAGCCCCACCGTAGCTGGTATTGAACGTGTTCCTCAGTGCCAGCCACCACCACATTGCCTTAGTCTGTTTTCCTCATAGCACTTATCTCTGAAGTTTTCTTGTTTGTTGGTTTCCCTGCTTATGATAAATAGGTATTGCTCTATTGTCTTATTTATCACAGTTTGTCTAACTTTAAGAACACTGCCTATCATGTGGCTCAGGATCAATAAATATTTGTGGAATGAATGAATGTGCTAAAAAAATGTGTGTACTGTGAATGATCTGGTTCCCTAACATTGGAGACTGGAAATAAGTCAAAGAATAGGTAGTATTTTATTTGAATAGGTAGTAAATCATACCCTTTATAAGCATATATACTGGAATATATTACTTTGTCGTGAAATGATTTAGAACATATTTGCTCTGACGTACTTGATACCAGAAAATGCTTCTGAATACTGTATTGACTTTTGTTAAAATCAAGTGATCAAAATTTTAAAACAGTAGACTGAGTGGAGTAGCTTGTTCTTGCTGTACTGAGTAACAAAACACATATAATACTAAGATGTACATTACTCCTGTTTAAATGAAATAAATTTTAAAATGTAAATTTGTTTTATATAAAAAGACTCAATAGAAAAACATTTTTGAATATTCTCTGGTACATGTAAATTGGTGTTTGATTCACACATAATTTTTTGGAAAAAAAACATTGAATTTTTTCTCAGAAAGTAAATGAGCATTCAAGACAAAACAGGCCTTGTATTGAGATCTTGAATTCAAACTTATTTCAAACTGATAAGAGGTTGAGTAAATGGCCTGATTTTTACTTTAAAAATTTCCATCTTGCAAGAGCCAGGAAGTGAAAATTAATGTTTAATTTAGGAGTAGTGTTTTCCAAAAGCTAACAAACGAATTTCCAATAATGCTGAGCCTTTATAAAATATTATTGTCAAATATACTTCATTGATAGTACATTTAGTGTGGCATTTTCATGAATTCTGACGTTTTTAAAAAGCAGCTTTATTGAAGTGTAATTGACACACAATAAGCTTAATATGTTTAAAGTGTAGAATTTGACAAGTTTGAGCATACATATGGACACCTATGAAGCCATCACCACATTCAAGTTAATAAACATATCCATTACTTCCAGAAATTTCCTATTGCCCCTTGGTATGGTTGTTATGTATAACTAGAGATATATGCACGCTTTCTCTTCATGCATTCAGTGCAGTTAATTGAGTCCCCACCATGTTCTAGATACTGAGCTGGGTATTTAAGACTGAATGGTCAGCTAAACCAGTAGGTTCTGGATCCAGAAAAAATTATGATCAAATAATTATGTTCAGTTCAGCTCAATCACTCAGTCGTGTCTGACTCTTTGCAACCCCATGAACCGCAGCATGCCAGGCCTCCCTGTCCATCACCAACTCCTGGAGTCAACCCAAACCCATGCCCATTGAGTTGGTGATGCCATCCAACCATCTCATCCTCTGTTGTCCCCTTCTCCTCCTGCCGTCAATCTTTCCCAGTATCAGGGTCTTTTCAAATGAGTCAGCTCTTCGCATCAGGTGGCCAAAATATGGATTTTCAGCTTCAACATCACTCCTTCCAATGAACACCCAAACTGAATTCCTTTAGAATGGACTGGTTGGATCTCCTTGCAGTCCAAGGGACTCTCAAGAGTCTTCTCCAGCACCACAGTTCAAAAGCATCAATTTTTCAGCACTCAGCTTTCTTTATAGTCCAACTCTCACATCCATACATGACCACTGGAAAAACCATAGCCTTGACTAGACAGACCTTTGTTGACAAAGTATTCTCTGCTTTTTAATATGCTGTCTAGGTTGGTCATAACTTTCCTTCCAAGGAGTAAGCGTCTTTTAATTTCATGGCTGCAGTCACCATCTGCAGTGATTTTTGAGCCCCCAAAAATAAAGTCAGCCACTGTTTCCACTGCTTCCCCATCTATGTACCTTTGTAATATATCTGAAAATGTACATAAAATTTTTGTTTATACTGGATGTTATGGTTTTCATCTTGAAAATGGTGTCATATTTCTTATATGAAAAGGATAGCCAGTGAAGACGAGAAGTTTTATTATAATTTATTTCTTTGATATTTACCAGAAAGTCAATATCAGAAATGAAAACACTCCTAGGAAAATCTCAATTTCTTTTTCTTGCCATGTCATATTAGGTGTTATTTCAAGGGAGGCAAGGTAATAATAATGAAGTAAAAGTATTGAAAGATAGGAATGTTTACTAAAAATTGAATATAGCTATAAATGAGAGAAATAATTATGGTTATATAATATAATTTTTCCATCACTTTTAATTTGGAAAGAATGCCAGCCTTAAATAAGATGGTTTCCTGATGAATTGAAATAAGTCATAGCTTTCAAATATGAAATATTATATTTGCCAATTGTACTTGGGCTTCTTGGATGATATATCCTGTGCTTAGGTTCATAACTCACTGCAGTGTTTAGCAGATGTATTGGAAAATCACAATGTTGTTGTTGTTTTCCCTCTGACCCTAAAAATTCTCAGAAACAACATTTGCTGGAAAGAGGAATCATTTATCACTGTAGATTCTTGCCAACTCTGAACTGTGAGGAAATCTACCAAATGGAGAAAGAATCAATAGTTAACCTAGTATTATATTTTGGTATTCATCACAAAGGAAGAAGCTGGGGGGAAAAACACTGTAAAGAAAAGGCATAAAGAAGGCAAACCAACTGTAGATTCAGGGCTTGTGGCAGCTGAACACATCAGAGGCAAGAGCATAGTGAGCCTGTGCCAAGGCTGAGAGCAGAGGCTTGGACCGCTTGGGGAAATCTGCTTGCTACTTCCAGTTCTGAAATGTCAGCCCCTCTTCTCTGCCTGTGTTCTCTTATCTATTTTTCATTTCATCTGACCTCTTGAAAGGTGACCTTTGCCTGTTAAATGGAACCTCTTTCTTCCTGCTCCTAATCCATTCTATTCTAACCCCTGCTTGCCTCCTAGGCTTTTAGCAGCTTTATATCATCTAGTTGAAGCAGCTACGATCTGTTGCCTGCATAGCCCCTCACAGTCTGCAGTGCTTGTTGCTTTGATCCTGAGACTAGATCTGGCATCTTTTGGCTTCTCCTCACTTGCTCTTGTGTGTGTGTGTGTGTGTTTGTGTGTGTGTGTGTGTGTGTTAATTTCTGTTGAACAGAAAAGTGATTCTGTTTTATATATATATATATATATATATAATATTTTTTCATTATGGCTTATCACAGGATGTTGATTGTAGTTCCCTGTACTAAATAGTACAGGTAGGACCTTGTGGTTTACCTGTTCTATACATAATAGTTTATATCAGCTAATCCTAGCCTCTCACTCCATCCTTCCCCAAACTCCTCCCGCTTGGCAACCACAAATTTGTTCTCTCTCTCCATGAGTCTCCTGACTCCTGATCTGATCTAAAATAACAGTGAAAGAGGAAAAGGGAAACCTGTAGGTTGAGAAATACTGAGAAATAAATTTGAATCTGAGGGAGAAATATCAATAACTTCAGATATGCAGATAACACCACCCTTTTAATGGCAGAAAGTGAAGAGGAACTAAGGAGCCTCTTGATGAAGATGAAAGAGGAGAGAGAAGAAGCTGGCTTAAAACTCAGCATTCAAAAACAAAGATCATGGCATCCAGTCCCATCACTTCTTGGCAAATAGATGGGGAAATAATGGAAACAGTGACATATTTTCTCTTCTTGGGCTCCAAAATCAGTGCAGATGGTGATTGCAGCCATGAAATTAAAAGACGCTTGCTCCTTGGAAGAAAAGTTATGACCAACCTAGACAGCATATTAAAAAGCAGAGACATTACTTTGACAACAAAGGTCCATCTAGTCAAAGCTATGGTTTTTCCAGTAGTCACGTATGGATGTGAGTGTTGGACTATTAAAGAAAGATGAGTGCCAAAGAATTGATGCTTTTGAACTGTGGTGTTAGAGAAGACTCTTGAGAGTCCCTTGGACTGCAAGGAGATCAAACCAGGCAACTCTAAAGGAGATCAACCCTGAATATTCATTGGAGGGACTGATGATGAGGCTGAAACTCCAATACTTTAGCCACCTGATGCAAAGAGCCAACTCATTGGAAAAGATCCTAATGCTGGGAAAGGTTGAGTGCAGGAGGAGAAGAAGATGACAGAGAATGAGATAGTTGGATGGCATCCCCGACTCAATGGAGATAAGTTTGAGCAGGCTCTGGGAATTGGTGATGGACAGGGAAGCCTGGTGTGCTACACTCCTTGGTGTTGCAAAGAGTCAGACACGACTGAGCTGAGCAACAGCAAATGGAAACCAAAATTATGGAGGACCATGCAAATAAGCAGAGGTGTTGGAATGAATCATGTGTTCATGCTCAGTTGCTAGTCATGCCCAACTCTTTGCAACCCCCTGGGACTGTAGCTATCCAGACTTCTCTGTCCATGGGATTTTCAAGGCAAGAATACTGGAATGGGTAGCCATTTCCTCCTCCAGGCGATCATCCCAACCCAGAATTGAACATGCGTCTCCTGCATTGGCAGGTGGATTCTTTAACACTGAGCCACCTGGAAAGCCCCATCAAGCCAAAGGGGAGGCAGGTAAATTTAGTTTATATTTAGGCAGCAATGTACCTATGTTTTTTTCAAATTTTGTTTTTAAATATTTATAAGGAAAAAGAAAAAGAGTTTGCTTCATTTTAGAAAACAGTCTTGATGAAGTAGGTTTTAAATTCTGGGGCTTAGCAAAGAATTTATTAAATACTAATTGAACATGAATTGAGTACAGTAGAAAATAGATTAATTTGATAATGTAGTAACTTAGGTATTAAGCTGACTTTTTGTTTGAAAGAAATAAAATGTAAACATTTATATACAAACATATTGGACAACCTAGAAGAAGTAGATAAATTCATAACATAAATACCACTTACCAAGACTGAATCATAATAAAATAGAAATCTGAACAAACTGATTATTAGCAAGAAAGATTGAATCAGTAATCAAAAACCTCCAAACAATCAAAAGTTCAGTACCAAACAGCAAGGCTGGTGAATTTTACCAAACATTTGAAAACGAACTGATACCAATTCTTCTCAAACTCTTCCAAAATATAAAAGAGGGAGATTCTTCTACACATATTTTATGAAGCCAAAGTTCAGTTCATTTCAGTCTCTCAGTTATGTCCAACTGTTTGCGACCCCATGGACTGCAGCACTCCAGGCCTCCCTGTGCATCACCAACTCCCAGAGTTTACCAAAACTCACGTCCATTGAGTTGGTGATGCCATGCAACTGTCTCATCCTCTGTCGTCCCCTTCTCCTCCTGCCTTCAATCTTTCTCAGCATCAGGGTCTTTTCAAATGAGTCAGCGCTTTGCATCAGGTGGCAAAAGTATTGGAGTTTCAGCTTCAGCATCAGTCCTTCCAATGAACACTCAGGACTGATCTCCTTCAGAATGGACTGGTTGGATCTCCTTGCAGTCCAAGGGACTTTCAAGAGTCTTCTCCAACACTACAGTTCAAAAGTGTCAATTCTTCAGCACCCAGCTTTCTTTATAGTGCAACTCTCACACCCATACATGACCACTGGAAAAACCATAGCCTTGACTCAGACCTTTGTTGGCAAAGTAATGTTTCTGCTTTTTAATATGCTATCTGGGTTGGTCATAACTTTTCTTCCAAGGAGCAAGCGTCTTTTAATTTCATGGCTTCAATCACCATCTGCAGTGATTTTGGAGCCACCAAAAATAAAGTCAGTCACTGTTTCCACTGTGTCTGCATATATTTGCCATGAGTGATGGGACCGGATGCCATGATCTTAGTTTTCTGAATGGTGAGTTTTGAGCCAACTTTTTCACTCTCCTCTTTCACTTTCATCAAGAGGCTCTTTATTTCTTCTTCACTTCCTGCCATAAGGGTGGTGTCATCTGAATCTCTGAGGTTGTTGATATTTCTCCCGGCAGTCTTGACTCCAGCTTGTGCTTCATCCAGCCCAGGGTTTCTCAAGATGTACTCTGCATATAAGTTAAATAAGCAGGGTGACAATATACAGCCTTGATGTACTCCTTTTTATTTGGAACCAGTCTGTTGTTCCATGTCCAGTTCTAACTGGTGCTTCCTGACCTGCATACAGATTTCTCAAGAGGCAGGTCAAGTGGTCTGGTATTCCCATCTCCTTCAGAATTTTCCATAGTTTATTGTCATCCACACAGTCAAAGGCTTTGGCGTGGTCAATAAAGCAGAAATAGATGTTTTTCTGCTTTTTTGATGATCCAGCGGATGTTAGCAATTTGATCTCTGGTTCCTTTGCCTTTTCTAAAACCAGCTTAAACATCTCTAAATTCACGGTTCACATATTGCTGAAGCCTGGCTTGGAGAATTTTGAGCATTACTTTGCTAGCATGTGAAATAAGTGCAATTGTGCAGTAGTTTGAGCATTCTTTGACATTGTGATTGGAATGAAAACTGACCTTTTCCAGTCCTGTGACCACTGCTGAGTTTTCCAAACTCCCTGACATATTGAGTACAGCACTTTCACAGCATCATCTTTTAGGATTTGAAATAGCTCAACTGGAATCTCATCACCTCCGCTAGCTTTGTTCATAGTGATATTTCCTAAGGCCCACTTGACTTCACATTCTAGAATGCCTGGCTCTAGGTGAGTGGTGACACCATTGTGATTATCTGGGTCATGAAGATCTTTTTTGTATAGTTCATCTGTGTGTTCTTGCCACCTCTTCTTAATATCCTCTGCTTCTGTTAGGTCCATACCATTTCTGTCCTTTTTTGAGCCCATCTTTGCATGAAATGTTCCCTTGGTATCTCCAATTTTCTTGAAGAGATCTCTAGTCTTTCCCATTCTATTGTTTTCCTCTGTTTCTTTGCACTGGTCACTGAGGAAGGCTTTCTTATCTCTCCTTGCTATTCTTTGGAACTCTGCATTCAAATGGGTATATCTTTCCTTTTTTCCTTTGCCTTTTGTGTCTTTTCTTTCCTCAGCTATTTGTAAGGCCTCCTCAGACAACTATTTTGCTTATTTGCATTTCTTTTTCTCGAGGATGGTCTTGATCCCTGTCTCCTATATAATTGTCATGAATCTCTGTCCATAGTTCATCAGGCACTCTGTCTATCAGATCTAGTCCCTTAAATCTACTTCTCACTTCTACTGTATAATTGTAAGTGATTTGATTTAGGTCATACCTGAATGATCTAATGGTTTTCTGTACTTTGTTCAATTTAAGTCTGAATTTGGCAATAAGGAGTTCATGATCTGAGCCACAGTAGCTCCCCATCTTGTTTTTGCTGACTGTATAGAGCTTCTCCATCTTTGACTGCAAAGAATATAATCAATCTGATTTCGGTGTTGACCATCTGGTGATGTCCATGTGTAGAGTCTTCTCTTGTGTTGTTGGAAGAGGGTGTTTGCTATGACCAGTGCATTCTCTTGGCAAAAGTCTATTAGCCTTTGCCCTGCTTCATTCTGTACTCCAAGGCCTAATTTGCCTGTTCCTCCATATATTTCTTGACTTTCTACTTTTGAATTCCAGTCCCCTGTAATGTAAAAGACATCTTTTTGGGGGTGTTAGTTCTAAAAGGTCTTGTAGGTTTTCATAGAACCGTTCAACTTCAGCTTCTTCAGCATTACTGGTAGCTCATAGACTTGGATTACCTTGATATTGAATGGTTTGCCTTGGAAATGAACAGAGATCATTCTGTTGTTTTTGAGATTGCATCCAAGTACTGCATTTCGGACTCTCTTGTTGACTATGATGGCTACTCCATTTCTTCTAAGGGATTCCTGCCCACAGTAGTAGATATAATGGTCATCTGAGTTAAATTCACCCATTGCAGTCCATTTTAGTTCGCTGATTCCTAAAATGTCAACGTTCAGTCTTGCCGTTTACTGTTCAACCACTTCCAATTTGCCTTGATTCATGGACCTAACATTCCAGGTTCTATGCAGTATTTGCTCTTTACAGCATCGGACCTTGCTTCTATCACCAGTCACATCCACAACTGGGTATTGTTTTTGCTTTGGCTCCATCCCTTCCTTCTTTCTGGAGTTATTTCTCCACTGATTTCCAGTAGCATATTGGGCACCTACCGACCTGGGGAGTTCATCTTTCAGTGTCATATCTTTCTGCCTTTTCATACTGTTCATGGGGTTCTCAAGGCAAGAATACTGAAGTGGTTTGCCATTCCCTTCTCCAGTGGACCACATTCTGCCAGACCTCTCCACCATGACCCATCTGTCTTTGGTGGTCCCACACAGCATGGCTTAGTTTCATTGAGTTAGACAAGGCTGTGGTTCATGTGATCAGATTGGCCTGTTGTCTGTGATTTTGGTTTCAGTCTATCTGGCCTCTGATGCCTTCTCTCAATGCCTACTGTCTTGCCAGAGTTTCTTTTACCTTTGATGTGGGGTCTCTCTTCCCGGCTGCTCCAGCAAAGTGCAGCTGCTGCTCCTTACCTTGGACGTGAGGTATCTCATGATGGCCACTGCTACTGACCTTGGACATGGGGTGTCTCCTCTCGGTTGTTCCCCACTCCAGCGCCATGCAGCCCCTGCTCCCCGCTACAGCACTGCGTAGCTAAAGTTACCCTGATACTAAATCTGAACGAGGATGTCACAGAAAAGAAAATCATAGGTCAGTATATTTGCTGAACACACATACAGAAATCCTCAGCAACATATTAGCATAAAAATGTTAGCATTCTGAATTCAGTAATACATTACAAGGATGATGCATCATGATCAAATGGGATTTATTCCACAGATGTAAAATGCTTTAACAACTGAAAATCAATCAATGTGGTATACCGTATCAACAAAATGAAGGCTAAAAATCATATGATCATCTCAATAGATTCACAAAATGCATTTGACAAAATTTAACCTCCATTTATGATAAAAACTTTCAACAAACTGGGTATGGAGAACATACTTCAACATGATAAAGATCATATGACAGTCAACAGCTGACAACATACTCAACAGTGAAAAGCTGAGAGTTTTCCAGCTAAGATCTGGAACAAAAAAATGCTGTCCACTCTTAACACTTTTATTCAAGATAGTGTTCGAAGCCGGAGCAGTTAAGCAAGTAAAAGAACTAAAAGGCATCCAAATAGGAAAGGAAGAAGTAAAATTGTCAATATTTGCAGACAACATGATATCATATATGGGAACCCCTGAAGACTCTATCAAAAAGTGTTGGATCTAGTAAATGAATTCAGTAAAGTTGCAGGATACAAAATAAACACACAAATACTGTTTCATTTCTTTACATTAATAATAATCTATCAGAAAGAGAAGTTAAGAAACAATTACAATTCCATCAAAGAGAATAAAATTCCTAGGAGTAAATTTCATCAAGGAGGTGAGATACCTGTGAATTAAAAACTGCTGCTGCTGCCTAGTTTCGCTAGTCGTGTCAGACTCTGTGTGACTGCATGGACTGCAGCCTGCCGGGCTTCTCTGCCCATGGCATTCTCTAGGCAAGAGTACTGGAATGGGTATTGAAAACTACAAGTTATTAATGAACGATATTGAAGAAGACCGATATAAATGGAAAACCATTTCATGCTCTTGGATTGGAAGGACTAATATTGTTAAATTGTCTGTAATATTCAAAGCAAAATACAGATTCAGTACAGTCTCTATCAAAATCCAATTGTACATTTCAAAGAAATAGAACAAATGATCCTAACATTTGTATGGAACCTCAAAAGACCCTGAATAGCCAAAACAATCTTGAAAAGGAAGAACAAAACTGGATTGACTTCAAACTGAATTATAGTAATTAAAACAGTATGGTATCAGCATAAAAACAGACAGATAGGTCAATGGAGCAAAATAGAGAACCTAGAAATAAACCCACATGTATATGGTCAATTTATGACAAAGGAACCAAGAATATACCATAAGGAAAGAACAATCTCTTTAATAAATGATGTTTAAAAATTGGACAGCCACTTGTAAAAGAGTGAAACTGGATCAGTGTCTTATACCATATACAAAATTTAACTCAAAATGAATTGAGCATAAGACCCGGACTGATAAAACTCATAGAAGAAATTACAGGCAGTAAGCTCCTTGGTGCAGGACTTGGCAATAATTTTTTTTGAATCTGACTCCAAAAGCAAAAGCAACAAAAGCAAAAATAAATAAGTGGGACTACATCAAACTGAAAAGCTTCTGCACAGCAAAGGAAACCACCAACAAAATGAAAAGGCAACACATTGAATGGGAGAAAATTGTTGTAAATCATGTATCCAATAAGGATATCCAAAATATCCAAAATACAAACGAACACTCAGTACCAAGAAAACAAACAGCCCAATTAAAAAAGTGGGCAGAGAATCTAAATAGTTTTTTTTTTTTTTGATCATGGGATCAAAAGAGTCGGACATGACTTAGTGCTATCTTCTTTTGAAACTATCACAACATTGTTAATGGGTTATATTCCAATATAAAATAAAAAGTTAAAAAATTTAAAAGAAGCTCATAGATTCCGAGATCAGACTGGTGGTTGCAAGAGATGGGGTGTTGTAGGGGTGGGAGAAATGGATGAACATTTTTTTTTGTTTGCTTAAATAAATTTAATAAAAAGATTGTTTTTACTATTTCAATTTTTTCTTGTTTAAATCAGGAAAGGGAAAAATCAGAGAACAGGTTTCTGAAGAGAAATGCTACTTACTAGGATTTTAGAAGCATCCGTCTCTGAGTTGTGTGCAGACTGTGTCCAGGCTATAAGGAAAGAGGTCCAGATTACATTAAGGGGCTACTGTGGGCATCTGGTTGATGGTTATTTTAAGACTAACCAAAGCAAACTTTATTTTTAATATTTAATATTCAGTGTATTAAATTTATATATTAAAAATATAGGTTTTTTTAGCTTTGAAATTCAACTTAATCATTTTATTCTACTTAAAAAGGTAGCAAATTTTAAGAATTACTTTTAAGGAGGTGTTAATGTTTGATTCTATTTCTGAACTAAGACTCCCTTAAACATTTTAAACTACTCTATGAAATCAATGCATTTTGTTTTCAAGTCCTTTACTCACCTGGAAGAACCTTCCAAGTACTTAAGTAACCATTGTAATAGGACAAATTTAACTTATAAAAATGAGTCTTAGGCTTTCTTAAATTTTCTAATACTGATGTATTGCAACATAATTCTTTAACTAAATCAAGTATTCAGTCCTGTCAATTTTTTTTTTGAATCACAAGGTTGAAATATTTTTATCATAGGCAAATTTATTTTAAATACATAATTTCTAAACTTTACTAAAGAATATTAGTACTATAGAGGTTTGATTTACTTTATCATATATATACTTAATTCCCCAGGTTTAAAACTAATAATTTTCTTGGAAACAATTATGTCATCCAAACAATCTTAGGGTTAGCATTACAAGCACTGATGGAGGTTACATTTTCAGTTGGCTGAGGTTGAATATTAACTAGAGATGTCATTTAGGACATCCGAGCTGCAGAACTGCAGATACCCTTGAAATTTTTCTCACATCTATCACTATCAATGGGACTCCTCCTCCAAATTCAAGTCATCCATTACCTATTACTTCTTTTCATATACAGCAGTCCACATTTCATTCATTTGATTAGTTTCAAGGAAGTGATCTATTACAATGTTACTCTATTTTACATTGTTTTCATACTTTTCCCTACCTGTTAGCATTAATGTGTACTTAATGGGATTGGATTGGATTTCATTTATTTTTCAATGCATTTTCTGATTGGTTCCTTTCAGTTTTAAGGTCTGAGCTTATAGTCAAGTTCCCCTAAATGAGGTTGGTGAATTGGAATGGAAACAAACAAATGGAGAAATGAAGAAGAGAAGAGAGAGTAGAAGAGTAGATGTTAATGTGGATTCTTAGAAAAGGAAACCCTGAATAAAGACCCCAGAGATGATGTGGAGCCCCCAATTCTGATACTTCTTCATCCCTCCAATTCCCATGACTCAGCTGTCAAAACTACATGAGAGGTACTTTGTTAAGAGTTTTGGGGGTTACTGAAAGGGATTATATAAAATGAAAAATAGGATGTTTCTTTTTAGGTTTATGTCATTTAAGAAAGCCTTTTCTGCTAAGTGATTGACCTAATGACTTTCTTAAAAAAGACACTGAGGCAGTTTGTTCTGTAGACCTTACAGCTTCTTTCCCTTCTGTTAGGTGGGAAGCTTAGTTCCTACAGGAGGTCAAAGTCCCTAATCTTAACAAATTTTATTATCACACCTAAAAACTAATATTAATTTCTTAATATTGTTACACATCTAGCAAAACTCAGTTATTTAACTTTTAGCAATTCTTTGTAGATAAGTTGAATAGAAAATTAGGGGAAACAGTCTCATTAGTAAAAACTCTGTGTTAGGACAAATGAACGGTCATAGTGAAAGGCTTCCCAGGTGGTGCAGTTGTAAATAACCTACCTGCCAGTGCAGGAGGTACAGGAGATGTGGATTTGATCCCTGGGTCGGGAAAATCCCCTGGAGTTGGCAGTGGCAACCCACTCCAGTATTCTTGCCTGGACGTTGCCATGGACAGAGGGTCTTGTTGGGCTATATAGTCCATGGGGTTGCAGAGTCAGACCAAACTGAGTGACTGCACACCCAGGCAGTGAAAGGAAACATTTTACTCATCCTATGAGAAATCTTGTTTCTTCTAGTATTTCTTTGTAGTTAGTGGACATTTTTATAGAGTAAACCATAGGTATTTCTTTTTCAATGTCTGTTTCCATAACATATTAGACATTCAGGGAGAGTGTTGGTAATTAGTTACCACTTTCAGTGAGAGGGAACGGGCAGTATAGCACACTTACTGAAATTTCCATTCTGCCAAAAACCTGGCCTAATGCATGTTTGACCCTCAAAAATAAGGGGAAAAGCTCATCTCACATTCTCTCAATTTCATTGCAGCTTGTTTTCTGGCATTGGGAAGTAAATAGGGAGTTTTGCTTTTGTTTCTGTTTTTTCTTATCATACCACAGTATGTCTTAGAACAGTGGGCAACTGAGAATGTTGAAACTGAGTGAATTTTTTGGATTGGTCATCTTGAAGAAGCCTACAGGATTTGGCAGGCATTCAAAAGCCAGACTCTGAAGGAGTTAAGGGTAAAATTGATCTGTTTTTCAGCTTTCTGTCCAAAGAACTAGTTCCTTTTGTTGCAGCTTTGGAGTCTGAATTCTCTTGTTTAGAACACGAAGAAAATTTGAAAGCTCTGACAAAATCTATCAAGCAAGGTTGAGGAAACTGCTTCATCCTTTCCATACGCAGGCATCCAGGCAGCTTGCTAAGGCATGCAGAGAGCAACTTAGAGCAATCAGCCTGTTTCCCTTGAGCTCTGTTCTCTTGTTTCCTCTTAGCACATTCAGCCATCTGAGCATCTGACTCAGACATAGCAGAGATACTGTTGCTGCTGGAGGGTAATAGTTTGTTCTGTTATCCTGAAATGCCCTTGCTCTGAGAACATTAGAAGCTGGGGAACTGGATGAATTTTCCCCCCATGTGCTTTCTCACTGGCTCTCCCTGCCTCTTATTTCTTCCTACCATCTTAGTGGCAACAGCCATCCCATTTTTCAGGCCACCTGCTTATCTATGGAATCAGTCAGGTGCATTTAATGAATACGGAAGAGACGATTACAGAGAAGGTAGCAGAAATGAGAATAGAGAGTTTCATTTTTCCAGTGCCTTGGAGAATCAGATATTTCATGTAAGTGTATTTTCCTAGACAGCTGAAACTTCTGCCCTAAACATCAAAGTTTGTTTTTAATTTAGGGGAATGGTATAGGGTAGGGTTAAGTACACACTCTAAGACTCTGAGACAGATTGTATTTATCTCCCCCTTTCTAATTTGGTAACTTTGGACATTGTACTTAGCCTCTCTGGGTCAGTTTCCTCATCTGTAAAGTGGGAGCAATAATAGGCTCTATCTTAGATTTGTGAGGATTAAATAATTGAAAGTGAAAGAGGAGAGTGAAAAAGTTGGCTTAAAGCTCAACATTCAGAAAACGAAGATCATGGCATCCGGTCCCATCACTTCATGGGAAATAGATGGGGAAACAGACTGTAGCCATGAAATTAAAAGACGCTCACTCCTTGGAAGAAAAGTTATGACCAAACTAGATAGCATATTCAAAAGCAGAGACATTACTTTGCCGACTAAGGTCCATCTAGTCAAGGCTGTGGTTTTTCCAGTGGTCATGTATGGATACGAGAGTTGGACTCTGAAAAAAGCTGAGCACCTAAGAATTGATGCTTTTGAACTGTGGTGTTGGAGAAGACTCTTGAGAGTCCCTTGGACTGCAAGGAGATCCAACCAGTCCATTCTGAAGGAGATCAGCCCTGGGATTTCCTTGGAAGGAATGATGCTAAAGCTGAAACTCCAGTACTTTGGCCACCTCGTGCGAAGAACTGACTCATTGGAAAAGACTCTGATGCTGGGAGAGATTGGGGGCAGGAGGAAAAGGGGACGACAAGCATGAGATGGCTGGATGGCATCACTGACTTGATGGACGTGAGTCTGAGTGAACTCCAGGAGTTGGTGATGGACAGGGAGGCCTGGCGTGCTGTAATTCATGGGGTTGCAAAGAATCGGACACGACTGAGCGACTGAACTGAACTAAACTAATGTATGTAAAGCACTTAAAACAATGCCAAATATGTTGTCATAGAAGAGTTGTTACTATTAATTTAACCATTCATATACAGCTATTGCCACAAAATGGTACTCTTTGTTGTTTTATTTTACAGACTATATTGAACATTGAGTACTCAGTACCTTTGCACACAGAAAAATAGTATAGTCATGCCTTCAGACAGTCTTGTGAAGATGATGATGAAATAATAGTTAATATTGTTTATTGAGGAGGTTTCATGAATGTTATTGGTAATCCTCAGTGAACCTCTAAGATAGGTATACTTATAAATAGGTTTGGAGGGTTTAAGTACTTGCTGAATTTCATGCATCTAGAAGCAGACAATTTGAGATACAAACTCAGAGCTGGTGCTTTTAGTCACCTAGCCACACTATCTGGTGGCTAGGACTCCTTGCTCCTATACCGGTGTTTCTTAAACTTGAATGTGCATTAGAATCATGTGGAGACCTTGTTAGAACACTTGCTAGAGGGCTGGTTTCCACCCCAGAGTCTGAGAATTGGCATATTAAGTTGCTACGTGATGTTCATGCTGCTGGTCAGAGATCAGTCATACTCTGAGAACTGCTGTCCTACCCTGACTCTAGACTATTTTTAATGCCATTTAAAAAAATTCTCTTTTTACCATCAGTTGCCCCTTGAGGCTAGTAATGTGTTCTTTTGCTTTCAAATACTATAACACACATTCAGCTGTTTTAAAACCCTCTGTGACCCATTGCCTATGGTATTGAATTTGTAAATTTTATGCAGCAGCTGCTCTTTGAAAGTTTCTTTCACTTGCTGCTCAGTTCCCTGCGGCATCTGGTTCTTCAACTTTGCTAGGAGCTTGGTTTATTTCCTTGCATGTTACTTCTTTATATTTTAATGTAGGAAAAGTGTTGAATGTTTAATGGATTTTCCCATCACATGTCACTTTCTCTCCTTTCCGATGCTGAGGGCTTTACACCATCAGAGATTATTCTATAATACAGCTTAGTAAAATCTAACACACCTGACTTGGGAATCCCAAGGACCAAGGGCTTTGTATTTATTTCTCCATATCTAGTCCTGTCTTTCATCAATACAGTTCTAAAATCTCGTGTAAGCCGTGGAATCATCACAGAATTTGGTCTAGCAAGGTTTTTTTTTTTTTTTTCCCTTTGATAAATTGTTTTTCCTCTTATGATAAAAGAATATGTAGATCCTTGATTCCTGAGCTGTCCCTCAATAACTTAACAGTATAAGAGACAGAAAGCTTACCATTCTGGTTTCCTCCAATGGGATTCCTCACTTTATTAAAGCATATGTAACTTTGAGTGTACATCTATGACAAACTGCATCAGAGGAGGGAGCTATAGTGACTCACTTGTTTCCTTGATCTCATATTTATCTTTTGCATTGCTTTTTTGGCTGTTCAATGGTAAAGTGAAGTAAACAACCTTAAACATAGCTCATGTCATCATTCTAGATCAAACTTTGTGGCCTGGCTGATTCATATGCTCTCCCAGTTTCCTATTATAAACACATATTTTTATTTCTATATTGCTTTATACTTTAAACATAGGCTTTTCTGTATTACCATGTGTTGGTCATCTTCCAACCTCACTATGTACCTACCTCTGGACTTCATGTTGAAAGAGAAAAATAAAAATGTATTAGTTTAAACCCCTGTATTGAGGTTTCTTTTACTTTTAACTGAATACATCCCTTAGCTAATTCTCTTAGCAGAATTCTGTCAGGTAGGACTGTTTTACGTGCTAAGTTGATTCAGTCATGTCCGACTCTTTATGACCTGATGGACTGTAGACTGCTAGGCTCCTCTGTGCAGCGTTAGCTAATGCAGCAGCTCAACAAAATCATTAGAAACCGTGATGCTTGCCATCTTTCTACTTTTCTGTTTCCTGTGCTATGCAGATTCCTCATTGTTGCTTGATGACTGCAGCAGTGCCAGACATTGCAAACACTGATATGTCAAGAGGAAGGGGAAAAGGAAATCTTTATCTTAGATCTCTTTTTAAGAGATGGAAGCTATCCCTCCAAAGTCTCAACAGACTTCTCATGTCTCATTGGACAGAATTGGGTCACATGTACAAACAAACCAAAGCTTTGTAAAGGGATGAGACAATCATGCTGGGGAGGGAGATGGATTTTGTCTTCCCTTAAAAGGAGTGGCTACGTGGTAGACAATGAATATAAGCAAAGTTCGGTTAGGAAGAAGTGCAGGTGCTGGGGTAGCAACTGACTGTCACAGAAATACAACTGATATCTTTGTAGACCACTACCGCTGAGGGGTGATCCTTAGAATGATATAGAGTATTCTGGTAACCTGACATAAGGGAACTAAGACTAGTTTTTATCTGGACAAGTTAATTTAATTAGAAAACGGATGTTATCATATGATCTTATAGAATAGTGCCGGCTGATGAACTCCTATCTAAGAGAGAGAGTTACACTTAGAGAAGGTATTTTGTGTAAAAAGTAATCATTAAAGACAGGCTACAAAATAGTCCATAGGGCAGACTTACTTTCACTTTGTTTTTTGAATGGCTTTAGCTTCTTGGAGAGTAATTCCATTCTAAGGCAGGTACGTTAATACAAATATCTGAAAAATGAGAGGCTGCAAGGAATGAGAAGAAAGTATGATGATGCGACTTCCTAGCCATGGTTTATTTCTGAGGTGAAGGCTTGAATTGATTCTTAATTAAGTTTTGCAGAACCTTGCTGAGAAATTTGATCTCAGCACCTGAGATTTGTTCCCAGCAGGGGCTCATGAACTTTAGTGGTTTTGTAAGGATGACTGAAGAGTCTGGCAACCTAAGAACAATGAGGACTTGGTTCAGAAGAACACAGAGAAGGACCCTGGGGTTTTCTCATTATGAGATAATTAAAAAGAAAAAATTTACTAGTTAGATAGCTAATGGGAAGTTGCTATATAATACAGGGAGCTCAACCCGGTACTCTGTGACAACCTAGAGGGTTGAGGTTGGGTGGGAGGTGGGTGGGACATATATATACTTATGACTGATACATATTGTTATGGCAGAAACCAACAATACTGTAAAGCAGTTATCCTCCAATTAAAAATAAATTTAAAAAATTAAAAGTGAATAGAAATAGGTAAATATATCATGAATATGTAGGTCAATCTAAGCAAAATTACAAAACAGACGGTAATAAACTATATGTGTGTTTTTGGAGATATTCACTAAAAAAGATGGGCATATTGAGTCCAGCTATTGCTCAAGGCAGAATTAACAATAATTAATTTTTGCCTCATTAAAAGATTATTTTCCTCCTTCTTTGTGGTTCTTGGTAACAGCCTGTATAATGTTCTTAACGATCTGCATTGGCATGTTTAGTATAAAATGTGCCCTGTCCCATTTGTACATAGCTATGGAACATTAGGAATTGGTTCTCCTTTTCAAAAATCATTTTCTTATTCTTCAGTATTTATTGTTTGGCCAAATAGCTACAAAATGATTTTATAGTCTAGACCAACACAGCTCTTAAAGCATTTATCTGTTTATTTCTTCACATTTTATAATTTGATTTATAAAATATTTAATATGAGCTTGAAGTCTAACCAATAACACTGAAAAAGCAGATAAAATTTGATTTTGTCAGAGTATGTGGACAAGAAATGGATTTGTTACTGGCCCCTGTTATAGCCCCAGTTACTCTAAATATTTAGTTCTCCTTGAGACCTTCTACCAGGTGTTGTACTTCCTGGCAACCTAATGCTAGGGCACCATAATTTTCTTCCAATATTAAACTATAATTTGCACATGAATCTTGGGCTCAAATTCCAGGTCTGCCGCTACTAGATGACTAAATTTGTAACTTGGGGCAAGATACTTAGTCTCTCTGTGCGTCAGTTTCCTCACTTATAAAATGGGAGCTGCTGCTGCTGCTAAGTAGCTTCAGTCGTGTCTGACTCTATGCGACCCCATAGATGGCAGCCCACCAGGCTCCGCCATCCCTGGGATTCTCCAGGCAAGAACACTGGAGTGGATTGCCATTTCCTTCTCGGATGCATGAAAGTGAAAAGTGAAAGTGAAGTCACTCAAGTCGTGTCCGACTCTTCGCGATCCCATGGACTGCAGCCTACCAGGCTCCTCCATCCATGGGATTTTCCACCCCACTGGAGTGGGGTGCCATTGCCCTCTCCAAAAATGGGAGCTAATAATATTAAATATATATACACACCCACACATATATATGTGTATATATCTTAGAGTTGTTATGAGGACTGAATTAGTTAACACAGGTAAAGTCATTTAGAACAGTGTCTGGTCTAATAAGCATGCAATAACAGTTAATATTATTCCAATATTTATTTAGAAAACACTTAAAAAACAATTCTTAATCCTTGAGAGATATCAAGAGTCTTTCAAAGATTTTTATGGAGAAAATTATAAAACATTTTAATAAAATATTAATGAAATAAAAATTTAAAATATTTTATGTTAATTATTTTATATATGTAAAATTTAAGACCTGAAAATGGACAGATGCCATGTTCATAGATTCAAGGAATCCCATATCATAATGATGTAAATAAAATTATAAATAAATTCAATTCCAGGCAAAATACCAATTAGGTGTTTTGCCATGAAATTTGATGTTGATCCAAAATTTATGTGGAAGAAGTAAGATCCAAGAATAATGGACAAAGAAAAAGATTGGGAAATTGCCTCATTGGGTATCTAGTCTCATTATAAAAAGCTGCAGTAATTAAAATAACGTGCTAGAAGTTAACTAGAAATAAACTAAAATTTACCTTACTAAGAGTAAACTAAAAAGCTAGAACAGAATAGAGAATTCAAGAGGCACTAAATAAGTGGAAATTTTCATTTTTTAAAAAAGTAACATTACAAATTAAAGAATGAAGAATAAATGCTGTAGGGACCAATGACTATCTACATTTAAAAATTAAACTTTTTCTCTACTCAAATTGTGTCAGAAAGAATAAAGATGAATGGAAGATCTAAATGTAAACATATATTTAGAAAGAACATATATCCAGCTGAGAACCATGATTATGGAGAGAGAGAGTGGGGGTAGAGAGTTAGCATAGACTTCAGTTATCTCTAGATTGATTTCTATTTATAAGACTGGAATCAGTTACTAATAGCAAGAATAGGGATGTTTGCTATCTCAGTAATTATATTTTTTGTATTTTCAAAATTTATCAAATAGAAAAATGTAAAAAATACAGAAAATGACGTCTTGTAATTGAAGAAAATTTTCCTGTTTTTTGGACTGAATTTCTGGACACTTTAACACAGAAGGATGTGGAGTACTCTGCACATAGCATATCAACATTTATACCTGAAAAAGCCAGACCATCATGGATTTGAAATGTCTACCATGAAAGTAGAGGGTTAGATAATAAGAGCAGAGTGGTGAACTAGGTAGGGCCAAGATAAAAGCATTAACATAGTCATTCCTAGCTAAGAATTTCATCTTTGATATTATAAGAGGAATTCATGCAAATCCTATCATCATCTTGTATGCTTTCATGTATTCAGTCTCTTGAACACATATTTGTTGAAAATCTTTTCTGTATTAGACATGAAACTAAATGTTGAGGATTCAACAGTGCAGGACAAGACCCTGCCCTCAAGGTTAATCTGTAGTGAGAAAGACATGTTTAAAATAATAATTACCCAGAGGAATATGTCATTATAAAATTTGATCTTGTTATGAAAGAAAACTAATGACAATTGTGTGTTATCTGGAATTCATCATCAAATTTACTGAAGAAACACTTTATAGTTAAAATCAATTCTTTGTCAGTTATCAATTTATTGCCTATCATCTCTAGTTTCATGCATCATAATCCTATATACTATTGTGGATAAAAGTCATTATATCTTTTCATAGTTTTTGATTCATTAAAAAACAACCAGTATGATTCTTTGTTTAAAACTTTATTTCAGAGTTAAAACAATGTCTGTGTAGTAGGTTGAATAATGGCCCCCAAAGATATCCAGGTCCTACTCCTTGGGAGTATACTGGTCACAGGAGTATAACTTTATTTGGAAATAATGTCTTCCCAGATGTAATTAAATTAAAACAAGATTATACTACCTTAGAGTAGGCACTAAATTCCTTAAATGAATAAAGAAATTTGCAAAAGGAAATTTCAAAACACTTGCAAACTAAACAGCACACTATAAATAAACCCATATTCTAAATATTCATAGAAGAAGTCTCAAAATGAAATGAAAAAATGGAAATGAAAAATTGCATTCCTCCAAAAGGAAATGAAAAGATGCATTGAACTGAATGAAAATGAAAATGTACCATATTAATATTTGTGGGACATTACTAAAGCACCTAGAGGGAAGCTTATAGCACTCAATGCAGAGCTTACAGCACTCAATGCATTGGAAAAGAGGAAAAGCCTCATCTCAATAGCCTGAAACCCTCACCTCAAGGACCTAGAAAAAAGAGCAAAATAAACTGAAACCAAACAGAAGGAAGAAAATAATAAAGGTAAAAGCAGAAGTCAATGAATTGAAAATAAGAAAATCAATGAAACAAAGTGCTGGATCTTTGAAAGGGTCCATAAAACCGACTGTCTTCTAGAAAGAGTGAGGCAAAAGGGGAAAGAGCATAGATCACCAATATTAGGAAGAAAAGGGGATTATCTCTAAAACCAATGCAGACGTCAAAATGATGGTGAGGGAATACTGCAAACAGTTCTACAAGCAGAAATTTTTCATTTTGATATTTTTATTTATTTGGCCACGCCAGGTCTTAGTTGAGGCATGCAAGATCTTTAGTTGTGGCATGGGAACTCTTAGTTGTGGAATGTGGGATCTAGTTCCCTGACCAGGGATAGAACCTGGGCCCCATGCCTTGGATGCATAGAGTCTTAGCTCCTGGATCACCAGGGAAGTCCTGACACACAGAAATTTGACAGCTTAAATGAAATGAACCAATTGCTCAAAAAACACAGATTACTGCATCTCACCTAATATGAAATAATTAATTTGAACTGTCCTATGAATATTAAATAAATTGAATTTGTAATTAAAAAAACCCTCAAAAGAAATCTCCGAGTCCAGATTGTTTCAGTAGAGAACCCTACAAACCACTTGAAGAAGAATTAATACCAATTCTACACTATCTCTTCTAGAAGAAAGAGGCGATTATTTTATGAAGCTCATATTACTCTGATACCAAAACCAAAGACTGTACAAAAAAATAATAAAAAAACCATAGACAATGTTTCCTATGAATATAGATGCAGAAATCCTTAACAAAATATTAATATAATTCTTAAATATATATTAAAAATGACATTCCATGACCAAGTGATTTTGTACCAAGGATACAGTAAGAAATCTAGAAATCCAATGAATGGTTTTATTTTTTGAAAATGCTTGAGCAAAGAATGAAACATAAAACTGTGGAAGAATTTTTTATTTACTTATTTTTGTTCTTTAAACACAGAGTATGCTCCATAGCTCCATGAAGTGCACTATGCTATTTAGTTATTATGTGAGCTGCATACAACCAAGAATATAATCTATACTGTTGATTCCATTATCTTTTACTAGTTACACATTTTCCTTTAAGGCAAATTTATAACAATTTTGTATATTTTCATAAATAGCATTTATAAGACTAACATTTTTAAGAGGACTATAGCTATAAAATTGTTTTAAAAATGAATATCTAAAAACTGCATTGCTTTATTAATAATATGTATATTTGGCTTTTAAAAAATCATTTCTTAGTAAATGATATCACTTACAAATATAAATTTAGGTGAATCATTGGCTGTACTGAACAGTGATCAAGCATTGTCAATTTCAAAAGGCTGTTAAATAAAAGCAGTCTTTTTCCTACTCTCTCTTAGAAACAAGTTATGAAAATTAAAGGACATGCAATATATTTTTATCAAATATGAAATGAACAAATCTCTAGAAAATTATTTTTAATATTTTACAGAGCATCTTATGAGATCCAGGTCAGAGCACCTTAATGGCTACATTAGGGTGTAATGGGCCAGTACCAAGCATCAACTTTATTTTCCTGTGTATCTGTGTAGATATTATTTCCAGATGTTTGGATATTTTTTTGTAGTAAGATTACTAGAATACATCCCAGTGATGAAACCATAATAAAGACAGTTTATATAGGTGAGTATTATAATTTTTCAATGGTGGGAAATATAAAGCAGAATAGAATAACAAAAGCAAACAAAAACGACAGAGGCAACAACTAAAAACATTTTTTAAACCTTAAAAATTACATTTATGAAGCCAATAATTATTCTTCGTAATTTTATCTGGCAATAAATATAATATTGGTAGGTAGTAATGTGTAGTAGTTTATTATTGTGTTTAATACTCCTTTGTATAAAACAGTATTATCATTCGTTTTCATAGGACCACAGTGGTTTTTATTTTTATGAAGACCAAGTAGCAAGCACATTTGTAACATGGAAGATTTGGATTCAGTGCATTTAAATAAACACAACCTCATACACAGAGCTCATTAATTTATCCTCAATTGATGTATAAAATTTTTGAACCAATCTTAATTTGCCAGCTGAGTGGCATATGAGATCTCAACAGGAAATGTTTATTAATTTTGATGAGGACTTCATATATTTCTACCCTGCTTCTGAAAGATACAAAAAGGAAATTGCAGTTTTTGTAGTTAGTTAAGGAATGAACACAATTCAGTTTACCCTAAACTTCAGAGCAGGAGTTGAACTTTAGAATTTCTTTTGTTGGCTTACCTCCAGCTGCCTCAGAAGAACATGATTTTTGGTTCCTATTTATATTTTCGTATGTTGACTCATTCCCTTCTTTGAAATTGTCTTTTTCTTTAAGAAAATACCCTTTATGAATGATTGGATTTTAGCCTCATGCATCTATTTGCTCCATCTCCTGATTTTACAAAGACTTTTTCTAGAAAATGACATTACAAGATTCCTGGCGTATGATTGGATTGGCAAATAATTCAGGTACATGTGAAAAAATATCAATGAGAAATCAGAAAAATTCAACATATATATATATAACAATACCAAGCGCTCATAAGAATGTAGGGGAAGATGAAACCATATTGAATGTTGGTTGGAGTGTAAGTTGTTTAGTGACTGTGGAGAGCAATTTGTGAATACCTTGTAGAGATGAATTTGCACCTGCCTCTCCATCCTACCATTATACATCTTTACCCTAAAAAACACCAAGCATTTGTGTACTGGGAGAGTCTTTGAGCAGGTTTGTAACAAGGGAGTTAATCCACTTAACAAAGAATAAATGTATAAGCCATTGTTTAGCCAAACAATTACTAAGCAACATTTAAAATAAATCTTCCAGATCTACAAGAGGAAGTATGGTTAACTTCAAAAATGCAATGCTGAGTAAAAAGCAGTAAGTTGCAAATTATACTTAAGTATAATTCATTTAGGTAGACTTTAAAAAATAGTACTATTTATGAATGCTGCATATGTAATAAAATAGAAAAACATCATAAATATAATACACACCATCGTTAGGATAGTGGTTACTTCTGGGCATAAAGATGGCAATTGAGGTTAGAGATGAAGGTGTAACACTTCATTCCTTAGTAAACAAAGTGAGAGAGTTGAAGTAAAGAGAGCGAAATACTAGCATCTGTTTAATCTTCGTATTTTAGCACTGTCACATTTACACCTCGCATTGCCTTTTGTACTCTTACATGTTTAAATGGTTTTATAGTGAAGGGAAAAAATCCTGATCATCAATTGCAAAGGCTAATTAGGTGAATTCAGGTGAGTTCAACCAGGTGAATGTAACTCTCATGAGGTCAAACCAACAGCGCAGGGAATTGAAGTTTTTCTCCAAAACTGGCAAGGGAATAGCAAGAGGAGTCAATTTGTCAAGGAATGAACTTTGAAAATAGATTAGGATAAATTGCTATTCTCATGGGAACTTAATCTTCTCTGAAGTTTTCTTCTCTAAAGAAACTTTGAGATTTTAACTTTTCCAATGCCTGTATTTCTAATAATAAGAAGAATGATAATATGTTCAAGCTGGTTTTAGAAAAGGCAGGGGAACCAGAGATCAAATTGCCAACATCCCCTGGATCATCAAAAAAGCAAGAGAGTTCCAGAAAAACATCTATTTCTGCCTTCTTGACTATGCCAAAGCCTTTGACTGTGTGGATCACAAGAAACTGTGGAAAATTCTGAGAGAGATGGGAATACCAGACCACCTGACCTGCCTCTTGAGAAACCTGTATGCAGGTCAGGAAGCAACAGTTAGAACTGGACATGGAACAACAGACTGGTTCCAAATAGGAAAAGGAGTACATCAAGGCTGTATATTGTCCCCCTGCTTATTTAACTTATATGCAGAGTACATCATGAGAAATGCTGGACTGGAAGAAACAGAAGCTGGAGTCAAGATTGCCGGGAGAAATATCAATAACCTCAGATATGCAGATGACACCACCCATATGACAGAAAGTGAAGAGGAACTAAAAAGCCTCTTGATGAAAGTGAAAGAGGAGAGTGAAAACGTTGGCTTAAAGCTCAACCTTCAGAAAACAAAGATCATGGCATCTGGTCCCATCACTTCATGGGAAATAGATGGGGAAACAGTGGAAACAGTGTCAGACTTTATCTTTTTGGGCTCCAAAATCACTGCAGATGGTGACTGCAGCCATGAAATTAAAAGACGCTTACTCCTTGGAAGAAAAGTTATGACCAACCTAGATAGCATATTCAAAAGCATC